>NC_139553.1:44854985-44902081 GCF_965153285.1 Podarcis tiliguerta | reverse complement strand
TGTTTCGTTGTTCATACTTTATAGGCAACGCACCTTAAAGCAGAACTGCCCATATCTGCTAGCTTAAAATCCTGAAGTTGGGAGAGATAAAGAATTTGCCAGGTTCAAGGAGATGCTATTAGTATATAAACCCCTTAACAACTTGGGACCAGTTTACCTACGAGATCGCCCTACCCCACACGTGCCCACTTGACCACTTCGGTCAATGCAGAGGGCACGATTCAACCAGCATTAAGCATTTTTAAGGGTCCCTCCTGACATCACTTTCTATTGCTAGTTCATGATTATTTATGGTAATGATGATATTGGAGCAGTTATAAGTGATCCTTTCAATACCGTTTGCACCTGCAAAATTTTCCAGGTTTATTTCCTATCAATGTATGCTCCATAGCTGAAATTCTGCAACTTTTCATGCTGTACGTGTTCCAGGAGTTTTCCTTGCTACTGTTTTGCTGTTATAGTGCAAGTGTGCTCCTCCAGACAATTGAGGTAACATTGGAATATTACAGAACTAATAAAGCAGAGTGGTGTGTGGACTTGCCCAGTATAAATTCATCACTAAGGCATTTATATTGCCTGAGTTATTCACACAAAAGTTTGTTCCATTTCCCCAACATTTCCCTAGCTGTTCATTTCTGCATTGTATCTGGGCTTTCACATGACACAAAAGCCACCAGGAAAACTAATGGAATATAGCACTAACTTGATTCCAGAAATAATCCATTTGCAGCCATTTTAACATGGAAAATCCCAGGAGAAAACTGAAAAATTTGGGGTGGGATGCTGGCATACAGTTCCCTCCTGTTTTCATGAGGAAATCATAGGGGGAAAAGAGCACACATGTGCGGAAAGGTCACTGCTGTGCCACAATACTGGTGAAAATGAAATTTAGCACAGCATGCCAGTGTATTTGTCAAAAAGCCAAAATTCCACAGCACACCAGGTACTTAAGTACAAAAGCAACATTGTTAGAAAACAGGACAACTGGGGAAACTAGCGCAACATTTGCCACATCTGAACGCACCCAAAATCCTCTAGAATACACTAGCACAAAAATGCCTCCCACTGATCTTTGTGGAAGAGTTGAAGCTTGTGTTGAAGCAACTCCTCTTTAAAGCAACCATGAAGATGACACACACTCTCAGAAAAGTAATGCCTATTATAGTAAAGTAAAGATGCAAGTAAATTCTCTACTTCGGCTGATACCCTGATTGGTGACCATGCTGGCTTGACCATGCATCAGTCTGAAAGAAGTGGAGGGTGCCAGGTCAAAAAGGCTGGAGTAGACACAGGGCCGTTTTACCCATAGGTGCTAGGGGTGCAGGACACCCGAGTGCCTGGCTCTCAGAGGTGCCAGGCTGAGAGTCCGGGGCCCGAAAGTTGAGCCCGGGGAAGAGCCCGCCCGTCAGTTGGAGCACCATGGCAGGCTCTCTGCACCACCAGTTCGGGGGGCGAGCAAGATGCACGCCTGGGACTGGGCAACCTGGGGAGGGGGGCGCACCGGGTGGATCTTTGCACCCCAGCGCCGCATATGCTTAAGACAGCCTTGAGTAGACAGTATTTTGCATGCATACCTGCCCCCTATGAGCAAGTACCATAACCTGGCATTCGGCAGCTTTCTACATCCCAAAATTCTAGTGCAAAACCATCTTTCTAAGCCCAGTTCCAACCAACAAGAAAGGCTTCACTGAATGCAACAGTTTGCAATAATGAGAGCAGGAACTGTAATCTTGACCTTCATTCTACACCCTCACAAGAAAAAACATCAGAAGAACAAGTAAAACGAACAGGAAGCTGAATATTTAAAGATCTGTAAAACACACAGGTCACTCACGCAAAGGTATCCCTCCTCTGAGTTAAAAGGGTCCGATTTTCATAGAAACAGGCACTCCGCCAAAAAGCTCTCAAGAAGGAAAACAAAAGACTCCAGAGCAGATGTCTCTGTTTTTTAAACTAATCAAAGGGAGGAAGATCATATTTACAACAGTGAGCTCTTACCTTGAAAACAACTGATCTGGCTTTTTGACCTGATGTTTTTTAAGCCACGTGAAAGAATTTGACAAGAAACTTGCATCACCTAAAAACTCAAGAAGCTAGTATGTGTAGACCCATGGAAAGCTGTAGTTTCCCCCAACCACTAGGCCATGTTACCTGGGCTAGCTTCCATTTATTATTTTTTTAACCACCTGAAACTCATCCCCAGCTTTGCTAAAAGAAAAAACCTCTGCTATGTTTCTACTTACTTGTGTTCTTTACCTCACAAGGAATATGCCTAAATGCCATCAGCCTGGAGACAGACCTAGGTATCTGCTTGATTTTATATTTTCAGAAATTGGGGGGGGGGGGGTCCAGCCACTCCTTCCTTACTTGCCCCACCAGTCCTGGGTGCAAACCAAGACTGGGATGGTAACCCAGGAGAGCCTAATCCTGTGTCCCAAAACTTCCATGGTCCAGAAGCATATTCAATAAAGTAAGAAACTGCTGTGGGCACCAAAAAGAAAGAAAATAGAAAAACCACCACACATCTCACAAAAGAAAACCTGAGAATATTCGGGATTACAACTCGTGCCACCCCCAAAACCACGGCAAAACACTTACATATGTCCTTAAACAAATAAATCACATAGCAAAAAGAAAAGGGAAAATCAGACATCCCAGACATCCTACCAACCCAAACAGCTCAATATTTAAAATTTAAAAAACTGGGACAGAAAGGGGTGTTAGGATTATAACCTTAGTCTTGCTATCTGCAACCAGACAGGTGATAATATAAACCTGCCCTAAAGGGTCATTGCAAACCTCACAACTAGAAAATCCACAGATAGCAATTTGAAGACTTGAAAACACAAGTATTATTATTTACAGTTTGTAACTCACCTTATGCCTTTGGCCTAGAGAGGTGGGATCTAAATAACAACTCCCCCCCCCCCCCCACATACCAAAACACACATAGAGGGAGAGACAAAAAACAGGACTTGCATAGGTCGCATTTGTAGGGAGCAGGCAGATTAGCCCCCCTCCCCATGGCTTTCAGATGCCAGCTTCAAGGTCAACACGACTTACCGGTACATGAATATGCTTAGACCAGTTGGGCTGCGCATGAGAGGCTGCTGTTTTCTGCTCCATGTAGAGGATCTTGAATTTGGGGGACAGGGGTGAGCGGAGGAGAGGATCCTCTCCCCGGGATAAAGGGTCCTCAAAATCCCATTTGGCATCGAGAAGTGTTGCCGCAGCAACCGCCCAGTCTGGGGACCAACTGCCATGGAATTCAAGGACGGGTGCTTAGGGAAAGGAAAGAGGGAGGTTGTGCCCCAGTATCTAGTGACCGGGATGGGGTTAGGGAGAGATGGTGCCAATGGACCAGCAGGCAAAAACCCTACCCTGCTCTTCCACATGGAGAAAATATTTTCTGCTGTTAGAAAAAGCAGAGCAATCAGCAGGGAATTTCACCAAGCCACCTCAACCCCAAAGCAGGCTAGAGATAAACATTAGAATCACCTGCTGCCATATTTAATGCATCAAACTTGTATATTTTTTTAGGGGTGGATGGGAGAAATGGCAGGAGTTGTTTGAGAAGTTGGCAGCACAGCTTTTGAACTCGGTCATTACCCTCCACCAGGCCATGCAGAAGAAGGTGTATTCTGAAGAAACCCCACAAAATTGAATTACATTTTTATCTTGCTCACCTCATTTTGTCCTCACAACAGCCGCAAGTGGTAGATTAGGTTGAGATATGGCGACTGGTCACTGAGTGAGCTCTGCAGTGGAGGCCGAATTTGAACCCATGTTTCTCAGGAACTACTCTAACCCTCCCGGAAACTACACAACACAGGGACAATTGTGTGCAAGCAACAGGTGGGGAGCTTGCTGTTCACCTAGACACATGCAATCTGGGCCCCTGCATTATTAAATCTGTGCTTTTAATTCTGGGCACCCAGTGTGTTTTGGTTTTGTTACATCTACATTGCTTTTGTTTTCATGTCTCACTTCTTTGTATTTAAATTGCTTTCATTCCCAATGTATTCTAAAATGCCCAGAGGAAGCTATTCATTCATTAGCTGCATTTCTGTTACTGCCCTTCATCCAATATCCAACTGTATTCACGGGGAGCATTCGCAAGACACATGTACACACTGCAGCCAACACACTAATGTGTTGCAACACACAGGACTCAGCTAAAGAGATGCAAATATAATGTTTAAATTGCGTTTTAAGTGCATTATACAAATGTGACACAAGATGGCAATGGTGAGCTTATGGCAAATTCAATATATATTTTTAAAACTTTTTTTTTTTTTAAAGTATTTTCACAGCATTTTTTATGTGTGTCCAGATCCCACCACAGTTTGGAAAGCTCTTTATTAAAACAACAATAAATAATGTCATGGGAAAGCACTCAAGTAAAATGGATAAATAAATACAACAAAAAGGATTGTGGAGGAAGTCTGATTGAGAAGTCTGCCCCCCTTTCATCCTTGATGTGCTAAGCAAAGTTATCGAAGGGTAAAGTCAACACCTTCTCTCTCAAGGAGCAAAAGTAGTTCAGTAGCAGAGAACATGTTTTGAAAGCAGAAGATTGCAGGGAATCTCCAGTCAAAGGATCTCACGTACCAGGCAATAGGAAAAAATAAGAGGAGTCCCCAGCTGTTGCTGGACTACAACTCCCACCACCCCTGACCACTGGTCCTGCTAGCTAGGGATGATGGGAGTTGCAGTCCAACAGCAGCTGAGGACCCAAGTACAGTGGTACCTCAGGTTAAGTACTTAATTTGTTCTGGAGGTCCGTTCTTAACCTGAAACTGTGCTTAACCTGAGGTACCACTTTAGCTAATGGGGCCTCCCGCTGCTGCCGCGCTGCCGGAGCACGATTTCTGTTCTCATCCTGAAGCAAAGTTCTTAACCCGAGGTACTATTTCTGGGTTACCGGAGTCTGTAACCTGAAGCGTCTGTAACCTGAAGCGTATGTAACCCGAGGTACCACTGTATGAGTAACAATGGTAGACAATACAGAGATAGACAGACAGACAGTCTGACCTGGTATAAGCCAGCTTCCTATGCACTCTGCATAAGCCTGGAGAGCTGTCCACAACTTCACTTTGAATTCAGTGCCAAGCTTAAAGCAGGTTCTAGAGTGTGTTAGCAAGGCTAATGCTGTTTTCAAATAAATGAAGCTGTTTTCAAATAAAAGCAAATGTATACAATTTCACTGGCTTGGCATATAGCTTTCTGTTCCAGAGAACTGAGACATGCAATGACTCATTCGTAATGCTGGGATTCCTTCCTGAAAAGTTCAATCAGTGCAACATTGCCCCTATTATTATGTATTCAGGCTGCATTTATTGAATTTTAGCCTGCTACCCAACTGTTAAAGGCCTAAGAGCCATACCAGGTAAAAGAGTGATGTCTGCAGCCGTTGCCTTGCCAGATCTGATAAGACACTGCAATACAGTGGTACCTCGGGTTAAGAACTTAATTCGTTCTGGAGGTCCGTTCTTGACCTGAAACTGTGCTTAACCTGAGGTACCACTTTAGCTAATGGGCCTCCCGCTGCCGCCACGCCACTGGAGCACGATTTCTGTTCTCATCCTGAAGCAAAGTTCTTAATCCAAGGTACTATTTCTGGGTTAGCAGAGTTTGTAACCTGAAGCGCATGTAACCCGAGGTACCACTGTACTAGTCACAGAAATCTGTAACTTTTTTTAAAGGTACTAGTCCGGCTCTAAAATGGAAATGGAAAATGAGCAAAATCCCATAACTTAACATGATTGATTTTAAAACAAAATAGAAGAAAGCAACAAATGCTAAAACCCAGAGCCATTCAATTAAGCATTGGAAGATTCAGGGCAGACTACAGTTAGGACAATTCAATTAAGCATTGGAAGATTCAGGGCAGACTACAGTTAGGACATCCACACAAGAGCGCAGTTAAACTATGGATTTTGTTATTACAAGATGTACTGGTGGCCCCTAGACTAGATGATTTTAATAGACAGCAACAAACTCGTAACCACAATGGCTATGTTATAACAACACTGTCAGAGGCTGTGAGCCTCTGGATCTCAACTTTTTGGAATCATAACTTGGGAGAGCACTGTAACACCTGGTTGCCCACCTTGGGAACCCAAGCTAGACAAGATGGCCCTTTGACCTGATCCAGTATTTCTCATACACTCTTAAAACATAGGTAAAGGTACAGGGACCCCTGACCATTAGGTCCAGTCGTGGACCACTCTGGGGTTGTGGCGCTCATCTCGCTTTACTGGCCGAGGGAGCCGGCGTACAGCTTCCAGGTCATGTGGCCGGCATGACTAAGCCGCTTCTGGCGAACCAGAGCAGCACACGGAAATGCCGTTTACCTTCCCGCCGGAGCGGTACCTATTTATCTACTTGCACTTTGACATGCTTTCGAACTGCTAGGCTGACAGGAGCAGGGACCGAGCAACGGGAGCTCACCCCGTCGCGGGGATTCAAACCGCTATCCTGCTGATTGGCAAGTCCTAGGCTCTGTGGTTTAACCCACAGCGCCACCCGCGTCCCTAAAACATACTATGCTGTATTTTAAATACTAAACACGTAGCAGTAAATCTTCTCAGCTTTGGACGCCAATTTTACAGTGTTTGAATTGCCACTTTTCAATGCTTTTTTTTTTAAAAAAAGAATGCACACACACACACACACACAAAATCTCTCCATGCATACACATGGTCCTAAGAAGAAACGACATTTAATACAATTACCTAAGCAGTCAACTCCTAACCATGCCTAATTAAACTCAACGAGGCTAACACCCAGGTAAGTGATGTCAGGATTGTGGCCTTATTCAGGATCAGCTCTGATACATCAGTCAGTCAAACATCACAGCAAACCAGTCAACACACTAATCCAACGTGTTTTAGTAAATCTCGTTACCTAAGTGAAACTCTGGCTTCTGCTAACTGGCATTCATTTTTTACCTTCCCCCTTGCTTCCATTCGCCTTTCCAGAAACGTCTGCATTTTAAAAACAACATATTGTTCTCTGCTGCATACTTTCCAGAGCAAACGCTGCAATTCTGAAACACCAGTTAATTTACAAATGCAATGGCTAAGCAGAAAAGCCAGTGAATACATTTGGGCTTACCGCCATAGACCACACCTTCAACCAAGTTTCTGGGGTGAAGCAGAATTCCATTTCAAGACAACGAAATGAACCAACAATCTTCTATGCAGAGGTGGTACTCCATAAAAATAAATACTTTAAGTAACTAAAATGCTGTGTGGTTTGTTGTTTTTAAAAAAGCAGACAGAAAGCAGGAAAAAACAGGCACAAAGTTGAGCAAAGATCAAATTACATTGGGCTGGAAAGGCATTCTGTTTAAAAAAGCACCTTCCAAAAGGGAGGGGAGGGGCTTGTGACCTCAACAAGCCTAGCTGACCTTAAGGCTGCAACCTTCTGTACACTCAACCAACCACAAAGGAGCAAGCCCGGGAGGTCTCAGTGGGACAAACTCACAAGTAAACATGCAAAGGATCAGGCTGCCTGGGCTGTCATCCTTAAAACACCCCCTGCAAAAGTCTGCTGCAGGAAAAAATAAACAGAGAGACATGCAGTACCTTGCAAGAGGCAATCTTGCCATCTTGTACACAAACCCCTATCAGAACTATGCAAGATGCAAATACAGTAGTTATATGATCTCACCATGCCAGGGGCCCCCTTTTAACCCCTGTGTGGCTGTCAGAAATACCTGCAGAAGGCTGTGAAGCTGCAGGCAAGTTATTTTAGCATTCTCCAGACTCTTATTATTAACAGAAACCTGCTCCACAGGTTTTGTTCTGATGAGCTTTTCTGGGTGGATGAAAAGGTCTCTGCCATGGGCATCTAATTTGTACTTTATTATTATTATTATTTAAAAAAATGCTGTTTGTTTTTTGCTATTTGTATTATACACCGCCTTGAGACACTTGCATACAAGGTGTTTCATTAATACATAATAATTACATGGTATATAAATATTCATTTTTAAAAGCCAGTTATAAAAATGCTGCAATAATAATAATAATTTATTAAATTTCTATATAAAAACAGTGTAAAACCACAAAAACTCACAGCACAGCAACAAACGAAAATAATACCCCCCAGAAGGCCGTAGATTGCTTAATTAGTCAGACGCCTGGGAGAAGAGGATTTTTTTTGCATGGCGCCTGAAGATAGGTAACAAAGGTGCCAGGTGAGGCTCCCTGGTGAGAGCATCCCGCAAGCGGGAGCCACCCAAGAAAAGGCCTGGTCTCGTGTTGCCATTCTCCTGACCTCTCATGATGGGGCACGTGAAAAAGGGCCCCATATGGTCAGTTCATATGGGGAGAGGCGACCCTTGAGGTATTGCTGTCCTCAGCCATTTAAGGCTTTATAAGTCAAAACCAGCGCTGTGAATTAGGCCCGGAAACTAATTGCCACCCAGTGCAGTTGGACCAAGACCAGTATAATATGATCAAATCGCCTTGTCCCAAGGAACCTGGCCGCCTAATTCTGCACCAGCTGGTGTCTTCGAACCATCTTCAGAGGCAGCCCCACATATAACACATTGCAGTTATTCAACCTGGAGGTTACTGGAGCACAAAGAACCAAAGTTAGGCTTTCCCTGACCAGACAGGGACATGGCTGATCCACCAGCTGAAGCTGATGGAAGGCTGTCTGAGACCACCTGAATCTCAAGTGATGGATCCAGGAGAACGCCCAGGCTGCATAACCGCTCCTTCAGAGCAAATGTAATCCCATCAAGAGCAGGCAACCTCCCACCCATCCAGTCTAGGGAACCAGCCATTCACAGTGCCTCAATCTTATCTAGATTGAGCTTCAGTTTGTTGGCTCTCCCTCAGTCTATTGCTGAGGCAAGACAAGGGTCCAGCACTTCCACTGCCTTACCTGCAGGTATAACATCATCTCTCTGGGAAAGCCTGGAAAACGGACAATACAAAGATTTAGAAGACAAAGGATAGTCATTAACATCCTGTGTTTCCTATGCACCTCTCTTAATTCCTACAGGTGGTGGTAAGCCACAGGGCAGGTGATACTGCGCTAGTTATTAGCACCGTTTTCCAATTTATTTATTTTTTAATGCTGATGGAAAACTCTGCATATTACATGTGCATGATGAACACATGCAAAACCGACACACTTGAAAATACACCTGCAATGACTGGGATATTTGCAGGGCGCTTTCAATATACCTTTATCGTGGGTAAATTCTTAAGCAATCTGATACAAGTCAAGTGCGGTGCAAAGGTTTTTTGCACAATTACCATAAATAAGCAAAGTTTCCCTTGTTAAATATGTACCCAGAATGCACTGGGAGCATGCCAGTTCCTGCAGGGGTGTATGTGCATGAATGCAGGCATGTGCATGAATGAAGAGTTGCCTTTCAGTATTAGTACTCTTGTCCTGAACCAGGCTTGCAAATGGTTGCTAGCCTTGGCTGCTTCCAGCTTTATGAAAGCAGGGGTTCACCACCACTACCCCAACCCATTTATACCAGAAGTAAAAAAGCACTGCAAGCCAATACATGTCCGCTCAAAATAAAGTCCAACTGAGTTCAGTGGGAGCAGCCTTTCAGGTGTAGCAGGGCAGTGTAGCACACACGAACACACACAGAGAGAAGTATGGTAGACTGGTTGCTAAAAATGTTTCGTTGGCTAGCAAGCACTGCGCACTTGCAAAGACACTCTAATCCCTGTGGTGTTTGTTGTAGCTGCCATTGAATAAATGCTTCCCAGTATTCGGATGCTGGAGCCACTGAAGATATACAGCTCTCGTTACTGAACTCTGCTTATAAAAGAAGCCAAAAGATAAACCATGACATCCTCTTCCTGTGCTATATTAGCAGCTGCGCATTGTCCAGCCAGCTATAATGACCTTTCAGTCTCATGCATTTGTGAACTGGAGCCTAGGATAAAGATACTGGCAGTAACTTGAGCATAGGTGTGAAATGCCTGCAGAATTCAACTCATGGCAGCCTCTTTCCTGGGTCTAGTGAAATGAAGGTAGGGGAAGTTCTGTGGTCCTCCGGATGTTACTGGACTCCCAACAGGGGTGAGGGGTGCTGCTTTTATTTTATTTTATTAATTTAAAAAATTGGTATACACTTGTGTCATTAAAAAAAAAAAATCAAAGCAGCTTACAACAATACAAACAAAACCTTGCCAAAAAAAAAAAGTTTAAAAAGTTAAAAGCAGGTAAAAATAGTTTAGCAACGACCGCAGGACCACAGGTTACCTGAGCTAGCAAAGGACGATGCTAGATCTCCTTGCTATTAAACAGCTTCATCTCATTCCTGCAGCTCAAGCGGCTGAAAAATGCACAAGCCCATCGGGATTTTTCTTTTTCTGTTCAGCTGGCAACCCTAAAATAACAACAAATGCTTCTCCAAGGAGATGTTGACCACTCCCAGTCTATCATTTTAGAACTGTCCATGATACAATTGGTTTGTGTATTCTTTGACCGACCACACTTCTCTCTGTTTGTACTGGCTTCCTTGGGAATCGCCTTGCATTATAGAAATCAATGTTTCCCAAATCTCTGGTACCTGCCCACCCCACCAAATCGAAAGATATAATTCATTCTTAACACCAGAAGAAGTCTTGATCAGATGCTAGGACTGGAGAACAAACCAGTGGACAAGAAGCCTATTGATACCTGCTAGTCATGATGGTTGCATAATACTCTCCAGTGTCAGAGGCAACCTGCCACTAAATCAGAGTTGCTGTGACCGAGTTACTGTGACTTTGCTTGAGGGCTTCCTGCATTATTGTGACCATTAGCAGAGACCATACCCAGAAAACAAAATTGACTGGCTGGCCAAACCAGGTGAGGGGGACCTGGTGGGTCCCTTAGTGAGTTAGGGACTCTCCCTGTGTGTGAAGACGGGCTCCAGAATATTAAACGGATGGGACTAATAGTGGGTCCAACGGTCAAGGTTTCTGCTGATGATGTGGAGGGAGGTGAGGAGCAGATGTGGCTTGTCAATCTGGGAATGTAGCCCATCCTAAATCCACTGCCTTGTGGGACATCTTCAAAAGAAGGAAAGGCTAAGGAGTAAACCTTCCAGAGTGGAATCCCTAAGTCAGTTGGATGGTGTCTTGTATGCCTCCTTCTGGCAAGTCCTGCGGCCAAGTTGATGCCAAATGTCTTGCTCTTCTTTTCTTTGGACCACATCAGCGAGGCCGAGAGGAGGGTCTTATCCTGAGCAGCCCAGGACCCCCCTTCACACTGCCCAGGCTTGTGCCCCAGGGAAGTCACTTCGGTGCTGCTTATGCAGCAGTTTGGCTTCACCCTGGAGGCAAACTCCACTGTCTCTCGACAGATGGATGCCAGAGATCTAGCAGAATTCCCCTTCCCCCTTTTAGAGTGTGTTCAGCTCAAAGGAGCCCACTTCCCGTGTTCCTCGAATGAGTGGCTTGCAAATACAAGCCATGCTTCTTTACACCAGGAGAACATGTTAGCAGAGCAACCCTAACTGTATCTACTCAGAAATAAACCCTACTAAGTTCAATAGTGTTTTCTCCTATCTTAGAGGAGGTGGGATTGCAGCCAAAGAAACCTAAGAACAGAAGAAGAACCCTGGTGGGTCAGGGCAAGGGGTCCCATTCAGTCCAACATCCTGTTCTCACAGTGGTCAGCCAGATGCAATGAGGACAGAATGCAAACAGGCAGTAGAATCGGACCTCGGTGGAGGCTGACTGAGAGCAAGGAAGGTCTAAAAGGTAAAAGTAAAGGACCACTGGAGGGTTAAGTCCAGTCAAAGGCGACTATGGGGTTGCGCCGCTCTTCTCAATTTCAGGCCAAGGGAACCGGCATTTGTCCACAGACAGTTTTCTGGGTTATGTGGCCAGCATGACTAACCGCTACTGGCACACGAAGGACCATGACACGTGCCAAAGGGCACGGAAACGCCATTTACCTTCTCGCCGGAGCAGTGCCTATTTATCTACTTGCACTGGCATGTTTTTGAACTGCTAGGTTGGTAGGAGCTGGGACAGAGCAACAGGAGCTCAGACCATTGTGGGGATTCGAACCCCCGATCAGCAAGTCCAAGAGGCTCAGTGGTTTAGACCACAGCAGTAGTGGACAAATTGTATTTATACAGAGCAATCTCTGGGCAACCTACAATCAGTTTAAACCAAAACCAAACACACACATTGTTAAAAACAATGGCTATAAAGAACTAACAATAAATTAACCACCAGCCAGCACAGAACTTATCAACAGAAACCATCAGTGTAAAACAATTAGCAAATCAGCAGCAACAGCAAACATCAAGATACAATAAAGAAAAAGGAAATGAGCAACATTTACAGTTGTTGCTTTTTATTTATTTAGACAAAACTGGGGCAATGTTTTTAATGACTCAGTTCTGCTGATAAATAATAACTGGTTTTGATAAGGAAGGAAATGTTTTTGGTTTAATTTTAAATGCATTTTTTAAAAAGTTTTAAAATGTGCTAATGGCTTGTAACATAAAATTTTGAAACAAAACAAAAAAGACTTGCCCCTTTTGGCTCCTATGAAACAATCCTCTAAGCAGTTTGATTATAAATTTGTTTGCACCTTGGCTATACAAACTTAAGTCCTCCTCATAAGTCCTCAAAGCGGAAAGTGGAGAAATTCTGGACCTTTGCTATTTTTTAAAAAAATGTCAACGTGCTGCTGCATTTTTCTGTAATTGAACGAGTTTATAGCCAGGAAACACAGCTATATTTGAAATGCATTTGTTAAGACCAAACTACAGGCTGCAATCCAACTCACACTTACCTGGGAGTAAGCCACATTGAAACAACTGGGACTTATCCCCAAGTAAACTTGCATAGCTTGCTCAGATAACGAGTGGTTTCATTGCAATTTCAGGAGAAACTGGAGTAGATTGTGACATCACTGCTCTTGGAGTTTTTGGCAGTTCAATTCTATACGCACATCAGCTCAGAAGTCACCCCCAGTGAGTTCAACAGAACTTAACTGCCAAGTAAGGGTCTACACAGAATGCCAAACCTAAATCACACAAAGCCAAAAAATGTAATCGAGGTTCAAAAATTCTTATTTTGATCTTTCACTTTCAATCTTTTCAGCTCTGATCAGGAGAAGTTGCTCTTATTTGTTGGGGGGCACTGCAGGCCAGTGCAGGATGAGACCATGGGAGGTAGCAGCACATGAGAGTGGAGAGGGCACAATGCAGGAACCAAAACACCTTTGAACTGGCACAAGAGAGTCTGGGAAAACTTTGCAACCTGAGCAGAACACAACCTGCGTCTGCACGGGTCGCGATTCGCCGCTTCTGCGCATGACATCATTTTGAGCGTCTGCAAATGCGGCGAAACCCGGAAGTAACCCGTTCCATTACTTCTGGGTTGCCACAGGATGCAACCTGAAAACGCTCAACTTGAAGCGTCTTTAACCTGAGGTATGACTGTACTAGAACAGACAATGGTCTAACCCAGCAGAAAGCAGCTTCCTATGTCGCTTTTATCCTTCTGCTTGCTGCCTTCACACCCTGAAAAGCAAATGTTTCCCCAGCAGAAAGATAAGGAAAACGCTCCAACATAATTATACAAAACCCAAGAAAGGCCACTGGTTTAATGAATGTGGAGACATTTGGTGACTGCCATTCTATTTTATTTGACTTCTCTTTTTCAAATTCCTACCTCATGAGCTGACTTGAGGGAAGAGAAACCGGCTTGAGGCTTGTTAAGGTGGAACTGGAATGTGAGCATTAAAAATGCTCTAAAAAGCATGAAATTAGTAGGTTGTCAAGTACACAAGCTGGCCCTAGTGCTTCTGCTGACTGGGGTTGCCCACTTACGAAAAGCATGTTTTAAAATTCAAAATGCAATTTAACTGTGAGGTCCCACTGGGACAAAGCGAGAATTTACTTCTGGCACTGTGGGTTAAAGCCTCAGTGCCTAGGGCTTGCCGATCGAAAGGTCGGCAGTTCGAATCCCCGCGGCGGGGTGCGCTCCCGCTGTTCGGTCCCAGCGCCTGCCAACCTAGCAGTTCGAAAGCACCCCTGGGTGCAAGTAGATAAATAGGGACCGCTTACTAGCGGGAAGGTAAATGGCGTTTCCGTGTGCGGCTCTGGCTTGCCAGAGCAGCAATGTCACGCTGGCCATGTGACCCGGAAGTGTCTTCGGACAGTGCTGGCCCTTGGCCTCTTTGAGTGAGATGGGCGCACAACCCTAGAGTCTGTCAAGACTGGCCCGTACGGGCAGGGGTACCTTTACCTTTACCTTTTTAAGCATGTAGAAGATTGCGCTGGAAATGCTCTTTCAAGAGTTGTTGCTGTTGGCATCCATCTGTCTCAAAAGACATTGGAGTGTGCCTTAGGGGGCGAAGTCAAAGTAAATGACCTCCCTGGGGCTCAAGCCTCGGCAGTGTGGTCATGGAGTGCATGGCGGTCCTGGGTTGTCCAGGTTGCCTCTGGGCTCACTGATGTGGTCCAAAGTAAAACAGAGCAATATGTTTGGTGCTAGCTTGGCTGCAGGAGTTGCCTGAAGGAGGCGTACAAGGTGCCATCTAACCACCTTAGGGACTCCACTTTGAATTTGTGAAGGGTTTACTCCTTGGCTTTTTCCTCTCCCAAAGATAACCTGCAAGGGAGCAGAGAGTTTGGATTGGAGATTCCCTTCTTCTAGATGGGCCCCATCTGCCCCTCATGTGCAGAAACTGCCCGTTGGACTCACTATTGTCTTGTCTGATCAATCTGCCAGAGCCTGGGCTTTCCCCCCAGAACCCAAGCATGAAAAATCTCGAACCCAACTGAAAGCTGAAACTTCACTCACAACACAACTTCAGCAGCAAAGAATAGCTTTGCTTTTAAATTGCTTTATTTAATTGGTGGCAAGTGGGTTGAGTTTCTTGTGGTAGTACAAGCAGCAGGTTAAGCACTTAAGATTTAGTTTGCCTCCCTAGCCACTGGCGCCGATGTGACTAAACACCGGCACACGCACACACCAACAAACACAAGCCCCTAAAAGATGTACCAGACACTGAACTCGAAGCCCAAAGACAGTCTTTTTGCGATACACACATTCCAAATAAGGTCCTACTGATTCAGAGGTATACATAGTTAAGCTGTACCCTTCTACAGTTATCCACTTGTAAAGTTCAGTGCCTTATCTGTAAGTACCACAGCTCATCTAAACAAATCAACAAGGGCACACTCTCACACAACGCTTGTTCCTGTGTAGAGACAGCTTGCACTGTGTTCAGTTGAACATGTGAGCCAGCCTGATAGCACAAAGAAAAAGCAAATCCTGATTCATGCATTACTCAGGTGTAGGGTATAGCATGAGAAAAGCCCAACTTTTTCAGGCTAGTGAGATGTTGGTGTTGTGGGATGCACTGGTGATGGAACATCTGAAGTGACAGAGACATCAAAGGTTAGTTCAGGGGGCACATTCTGCTCCTGGTCAGATACATCCTATGAACCCATGACCTCTTCCCCTGAGGATGGGGAGTCAGAGCCATGGATGGAGAGCAAGGTGCTTCCCAAGAGGAAGCCCCTCCTCTGCATCTCCCAAAAAAAAAAAAAAAGGCTGACGTCATGAGGACCAGAAGCTTGAAACTGCTGACAAAAGAGCTTTCACAAGAAGGACAACATAGTAGTAGTGATGCAGAAAGATATTTTTATGCTGATGGAAAGAAGATATTTTACGTCAATGGAAGTATGTTGAAAGATGAAATCGTAACGGCTGGGTTGATGACAGGGAGAAATAGGAAACATTCAGATCTCTTGTCTCTTGGTCTTACTGGTAGGACAGGGGAAGGAAAACTCTTTTCAGCGCCTCTCTATCTGGCAAAAATAAGGAAATCAAAAACAAAACAAAACCACGTGACATGTTTTCACAAAAGGCCAGTGGAAATAAAGATGGGACAGAAATAGGAGCACTTTTTCCAAGTGGGCATCTCTCAAGAGTGCAGAGTGCAAAAGATATTAAGACTTTGGTGGGGTCCTCAAGGGTGTCTCTTTGCAGGTTTCAGTCTGCATTGCTTCTTTTTTTAGCAAAGCGACCAAGCTACAGGAACCGATGAGCATGTTGCCAAGCCCTTCCTTTGGGGCCAGAGTAAACTCCAATGAGCCTTTATTGCTTGCTGCTGAAATAAGTGCAAAATATAGCCTTCCAAAACTCCATTGGCTTAACATGTTCATAAAAACACACCACCACACTTAAGGCAGAATGCAAACCTTCCTCCCAGGGTCTCACTCAATAAAAGTCAGCTCCATCCCTCTAAGACCAAATATGTAAACCTCAATTTGATCACACACCTCACTTTTAAGGAGCCTGATATCTGTGGGTCATCTTCATCCCATTTTGTGCTTTCAACAACCTTGTGAGGTAGGTTGGCTGAGAAAAAAGCGAATCACAAAGGGTCAAGTAGTGACCTCTAGCCAAGCATGGATTTGGACCTAAGTTTCCTATGAATCATAGAGCTATAGAGCTGAAAGGGTCCCCCATGGTCATCCAGTCCACCCCTGCAATGCAGGAGTCTCAACTAAATCAAAGATGGCAGATGGCCATCCAACCTCTGCTTAAGGCTGATGCGAGTTGCAATTCAAAACATCTGGAGGGCACCAGCTTGGCAGAGGCTGCTTTCATGGCTCTCTCCTTCCTAACCAGACTTGCTCTGGGCAAAGTCATTCCAGGTCAAATCTTGTCTATGGCCTGAAACTGATCTGAAATGAGCAAGAGGCCAGTGTTACCAACCTCGTTTGCCAGGTTATTTTATGCATTACAAGAGTTCACTGAAACACACTGCAGTGCCCCGGAGTACAATTCCAGTACTTCTAGTCAAAAGCAGCTAATTGGATATTTTTTGAGAAATCTCATAATTCACCCGGACAACCAATTGTTCTGAAGAAAGAGGATCAAAGTGGTGGTCATTCTGTTGATCCAACTGTTCCCCATGCAAATAGTTAAATAGCTTTCCCAACAGGTTTCACAATACATTTAGGTACATTTCAAGGCAAACAACAGTTTCCACTGTTTGACCCAGGAAAAAACCCGGTTTCATTGTTCCCACTTTATAGGCAACACACCCTAAAGCAGACCTGCCTATATCTGCTAGCTTAAAATCCTGAAGTTGGGAGAGATAAAGAATTTGCCAGGTTCAAGGAGATGCTATTAGTATATAAACCCCTTAACGACTTGGGGCCAATTTACCTATGAGATCACCTTCCCCCACATGTGCTCACTTGACCCCTTTGACTAGCAGATTTGGCAATATTGCAGATGCCAGATAATACCCATTCCACATTTGTAAGAATCAATCAGTGTGGCAGATCCTATAACTCTGGAAATCCCTGGCTATTGAGATGAAGTTTTCACTGTACTCTCTTCAGTTCCTGCTAAAAATAATTTATTTTTTCTTTAGTCAAGCCTACCCAGATGCTTAGAAAGTTGAAGTACTTTTAATCTGTTTTAATATTTTAACTTGTGTATGCTTTGAAGTGCGGTCGCGAATTCTTATTGATTTTACGATTTTATATTTTGTAAGCCGCTTTGCAGTCTTTACCATTAAGTGGTGCATAGGTTCTATTATATAAATAAATTAGCTGCAAACCAAAAGGTATTTCCCACATTAATAAGTAAGCATAACTCGAGTTTGATGTGGCTCAGTTCTCAGGTGTTCAGGATCAGACCTATCATAAAATCACAGAACTGTAGAGTTGGAAGGGACCCTGAGAGTCAGCTAGACCAGAGTTTTCCAAAGAGTGTGTGGCAACACATTAGTGTGTCGGCTGCAGTGTGTAGGTGTGTTTTGCGAATGCTCTCTGTGCTCCTCCTGGGGCCGGAAAGGGGTTACTTTAACCTCCATTTTGCTAGTAAAACTGAATTACTATGTCCTGAAATGATGCATGCCTACAAAGTGTGTCACCAACAGGAAAAGTTTGGAAAGCTCTGATCTAGATAGTAACACCGTTATAAATTGCAGTACAATCAAGGGAACTTGTAATTCCTGCCCTGAAAATGCCAGGTGTGTTCATGCATTTAGTCCTCACAGATACTCAGGCAGCGCATGAAAAATTAGCTATGCAGCCCACATGATCCCTATTCATGTTCTTCCAACGATAACCTCCTGCCTATTATAGTTAAAGGTAAAGGGACCCCTGACCATTAGGTCCAGTCGTGGCCAACTCTGGGGTTGCGACGCTCATCTCGCTTTACGGGCCGAGGGAGCCAGTGTATAGCTTCTGGGTCATGTGGCCAGCATGACTAAGCCACTTCTGGCGAACCAGAGCAGCGCACGGAAACGCCATTTACCTTCCTGCTGAAGCGGTACCTATTTATCTACCTGCACTTGGATGTGCTTTCGAACTGCTAGATTGACAGGAGCAGGGACCGAGCAACGGGAGCTCACCCAGTTGCAGGGATCCAAACCACTGACCTTCTGATCGGCAAGTCCTAGGCTCTGTGGTTTAACCCACAGCACCACCCGTGTCCCTCTATTATAGCTAATTATCTGTTTAAAAAACGTACAGATTTCCTCTCTCTCGTTATATATATAAATATATATTCTATTTGTTTTTGCGAAACAAATTATGAATTATCATTGTGGTTGAGAAAGGAGGATTGTGCCCTAAGGTCTGGGCAACTTTGGGGAATGTTTACATTGCTACAAATGTCCCATATGCCAATCTAAACTGAGCATCTCTTCTTTCCTGTTTAATTACTTTCAAGATAAGATTCAGTTGCAGCGAACTGGTAAAATGCCACTGATTCTCTTTCCAATTTTCAGGCTCAAGCTACATTTGCTACAGTTAAGCATTAACATTTGCTAGCAGCAAATTCCCTTTAACATGCTAGTCTGTGAAGATTTTAAGTGTGAATCCCAGCTGTTCACCCGTTCTTTAAAGTACGTATTAAACTCTTGGGTAGCACTCAACAAAATTAGTTACTGAAGACCCTGGGTGCTATGCTAGCTGTGTTCATGCGCAAGCTCCCACAATCTTCCGAGGGGTGGGCAGATAAAAATAGGGTTATAGAAAAGAAGGATGTAAGGAATGGCTTGTGGTAATTACTCTACTATGGTGATAAAGGATCAACTCACAAGTCACGCTTTACAAAAGCTGGTGTGTCCCACCACCACCACCACCCACATTTCAGGGCATAGAGTTAGAAGAGAGATATCTATGTGGCCATCTAAAAGAGAAAGAAAAGTGTTAACAGGACAACATTTTTGCAGGCTTAGTTTTCGGAATTTCCTCTCCAAAAAGACATACAGTACAAAAACCAATCAGGTAGCTGGTTACTGGCTGCAATGAAAAGTAATGCTAAACTATAGATTAGTCTAGCTCCTCCAGCCCTTCACAGGATCAGTCATTCCCGCTCTCTTCTTGTAACACTTCTGTTTTCGATTAACCATAGTTTCAATGTGACACCTGAATCCTAATTGTGGTTAAACTTTCCTATGGTTAGCTATCAATCAACTGAATATTTACTATGGTCGGCCAATCATGAAGTACAATGTATTTTTAAAAATATGTATCCTCAACCTCAGAAGCAAAAAGGTGGCTAGAGCTAACCACTACAGTAGGTCTATGAGATACTACACATTTCAGCTTTATTGCCACCTATTTAGGAGCTGATTTGTTGGACCTCTCAGGGAAGATATTCAAAAGGGTCTCCAAAATGATGGTTCAGATCCCGGTCAATTTAGGGCATTTGGAAGAAAAAGAAATCCCTACCCAAAACTTTCAAGAAAACCTACATTATGGATAGCCAAGCTGCATGTTATTGTAAACTTTATTTTTTTAAAAAAGTGCTTAAATTGGAAACTTTCATTTTGAAGAGGAGGCAGCTGTAGTAGCAGCTGCACTTTGAAATGTGCTCCCCATCCCCTTTATGGATGACCCCTGGCAAGAAATGGTGCAAGGCCTCCATCCAATATGCATCTCAGCTTAGAGCCTTGTGGCGGCTTCCACTTCATGGAAAAAAAGGGGGGGGGTTTTAAGCATCCTGTGTTTAAAGAATGGGTAACGTCACATGTCTCTCGGCCCCAACTGTACTCAAGCCTAGTACTTTGGATGGACTTGACCTGCACTAGGGGTCAATGGCTCCACAGCCCATGAAACCTGGACTGGCTTGTGCAACTTGTTTAGCAAACACTGCCCCTTCTTCGCAGCAGCGTGACCGCAAATGCTCCAACTGCAGAAGTGGCACACCAGAACAAACCAGCAACAACCACCCAAAAGTGACCCACCCCATTATAATGGCACTCCAGGATGGAGATCACAGCATCCACCTGGCACCAGCACCCGCCAGTCTTTCACATTAGGAGAAGGTGGGAAGTTAATAGCTTGCACCTCTTTCCAAGCGAGGGAGCGAAATGCATTGTGGATCCAATTTTCACTCTCGCACAGCCCCGGCTGACGCTAAATGGATTCATGCCGACTCTGCGGCAACACAGCCTCCGGCCGGTTGTATTCATTCAGCGTTGATATTCAAGGTTAGCTTCAAAGAGAAGCTAAGGTGGCGGTGGGGCCGGGGGGGGGGAGGCAAATAGGCAATGTCACTGCAGAGAGGCAACACAGCGTAGGGCTCCGTTAGGCCGGGGGAATCTCATTTGTGCTACCAGGCGCCACCCTAGGCGCTCATTCCTTCCAAGCTATTAGACAACGTAGCCCTGGACGCGCTAAGCGGTTCTTGTCCCAGGAGACAGAAGGGAACTGCTCACATTCAGGCTTCCAGCAGAGCTACATGGCAATCTAATCCTCCCTAATGCAACCAGACTCCTGATATTATGCCAGGATCAGATCCAGGGGTTTGACTAATCTCTGCGCATTAAGAAAGTGCTCTCCAAATGAGATCAGCTAGATAGCTCCTCTAGGTCAGAAGTGAGATTCTGTTCAACAGCTGTCAAAGACCAAAACGGCATTCATTAAGCACCGAGACAAATGGGATTCACACATTGACTGCATATGGACCAGCTTAAGGCACTGCTGATTTAATTTATAACGTGTATATTCCAGCCCTCAGTTCTGGAAGTTGAGGTTCTTTCCGAAATGTAACAATCAATGTAAAAGCTTTCGCAATGCAATCCTGTGAAAGTCCACTAAGAACCAACTCCCACTAAGTCCACTTGAAATCCTGCCCATTTTGGTTTCTCATTTTCCCAAGGTTACATTCACTCAATTTTTGTAGCAAACGGTGTTCTTTTCTAAAAGCATCAGCATGGAAATTCATATGCGTTTCCGTGCACCAATGCTATGTGCATTCCCACATGCAATTTTGCTTAATATACATCTTTGCACTAATACATGTATTTATGAGCAACTCTTTTGCTTGGAGAACCACATCACAAAATCTGGAATGCCGTGGATTGCAAAGGATTAACCATGCCTCAGTTCATTTGTCAGGTGGGGGAGTGCCAAATTATAAAGGTAAACCAAACAAATAGCTCACATCTAAGCCAAGGTGGGGCAAGGCAAGAGGCCTGGGAAGAAAAAGTTTTACCTGGTACCAGGCTATGATTTCACCAGTGCTAGAAAGTGAGATATGAAAGCTAGGAGCTAAATGGCACCTTAACCTAGGTTACGGGTGTAACAGCAGAATGTCTAGGCACACTTCTTTTATAACAAGAATACAAAGCTGAAAATGAATGAACTGCAGCTAAAATCTTATATTCATTTTTCACATGGTCTAGTCCTCATCTGAAGACTGCAAAAAATAAAGCTATACCTCCCCTGTCTGCCCCCCTAATATTCTTATGAGGGTCCCTTCTCCAGTCCTCCGAGAGTACCTGGAAGCAGGTAAGCAGAAAAAGGTCCTCCTTTTGCCCCAGCAGTGGCAGTTTTAATCTGAAATATTAGGCGCAGTACTGCTCCCAGAGCTCAGAAACTGCTCGTGCTAATGAAATTCCCTGTTGAAAACGCTCCTAGGACAATGGGAGTTTTGAGCGCTGGATTTCACTCACCACGGTGACTGTTCCCACCTCCCACAACTCCGGCCAGTGTGACAAGCTCAAGCCTTCTTCCTCTCAGCTTTTGGGCTGCGGAGGATTCAGGCCACTGCTTTGATCAGAGTTAAGAAGCAAGCAGAGCCCCACTGGACCAAGCCAATGGCATACCTAGCCCAGCATCCTGTTATGACAGTGGCCAACTAAATATCAATGAGAAGAAGCCCACAAGCAGGACCCAAGAGCAATTCTCCCCACTTGCGCTCCCCAGCAACTGGGGTTCATCATAAGCACACTGCCTCTGACCAAGGAAGAGCGGCCCAGCTGTGTGGATAGCAGCCAATTACAGTCCCACCCATCTGTCTAGTCCTCCTGTGAAGCCATCCAGGTTGATGGCCCTGCATCTTGCAGAAGTCAACTCCAAAGTTTAGGGTCAAAGTTCTCCTTCTCCTAGTTGGGTTACTTTCGCAGGTTGATGACGAGCCCCATCTGCCCCTCACTTCCCTCCTTCTTGACCACTGCACTCACTATAGGTCTCTTCTGAAAAAAGTTGCTCTGAGCCTGGTTTTGGCCAGGGGGGGCGGGGTATAAATAAAAAATCTCCTTCTTCTTCTTCTCCTCCTCCTTCTCAATCTACCAGAGCCTGTGCTTTTCTTCACCAGCACCCAGCATGTGCGTATCTGAAACCTAATTGAAAGCTGAAATTTCACTGGCAACACAACTCTCAGCATCCAATTTTACTGTTCGATATCCCCTAACTTTTCAGATAGGGAATTTCCACATTAAAATAAATAAAAACCAAAAGAGAATCCATCTTCCCTCTATTTCCTCACTCCTCCCAATTTACTTCACCCTGCCGTGATTTTTGGGGGGGTCTTGATTTATTTTACTGCATTTATATGCCCCCTGTGCTCCCCACTTCTCATTTAAGCCTCACAACAACCTTGTGAGGTATGTTAAGCTGAGAGGCAATGGTTGGCCCAACGTCATTCAATAAGCTTCACTAGGTGCTAGTGCAGCACTCTAACCACCAGACCACACTGCCCCTGCTCTCACTGGGTGAGCAAATTATTTTTATGCAATGGTTCCGAAAGATTAAGAATGCACTGACACATTCAGGGGGCACCTCAGAATACACAAGATTAGGGAATGTGTCTGAATGCTTCCTGGACACACACACACACACACAACCCTGCACCTGGAAAGCCAGCACACTGCTAACAGGCTACTTTTCCACTAGCAACGGGAGCTTAAATAAATAGAATTCTGGAAGTGAGAACACTTAAGTCAGGGGGCTCCTTTCTTGTCCACAGAGTGAAGTACCGTATTTTTCGCTCTATAAGACGCAACAGACCACAAGACACACCTAGTTTTTGGAGGAGGAAAACAAGAAAAAAAATATTCTGAATCTCAGAAGCCAGAACAGCAAGAGGGACTGCTGCGCAGTGAAAGCAGCAATCCCTCTTTCTGTTCTGGCTTCTGGGATAGCTGCGCAGCCTGCATTCGCTCCATAAGACGCACACACATTTCCCCTTACTTTTTAGGAGGGAAAAAGTGAGTCTTATAGAGCAAAAAATACGGTAAGTATGGGCCAGGAAGATTTCACCACACAGTTCTTTTGCATCTCTGAAGAACCAGCATAGCAAAGGAATAGGAGGATCAGGACTCTCTGCATGATGCAAAGAAGAGGCTCCAGGAATACAATCTGGATCCACCCAGGCCTTTCATGAATTTCTATAAATACCAAGGTAGTTGCAGGAATTTGCTAAGGCAAAACCATGTGAGCAGAAAGCAGAGGAACAGAGCCCGCCCACCCACAGTATTGCAACTGTGCTATAAGCAGCCTGCTCTGCAGCTTTCTCGCCACCTGAGGTCCTCCAGATGCTGACACACTCCAAAGAACATCATTCTCTGACCATCAGCCGTGATGGTCAAGACTGAGCAGAGGGGGCAAAGGATTGCGTTTTGGTGCTTCCAGAGCAATGTGCAAAAGGGCAAACTTACACATTAACCCTGCAGTGAGGCATGCAAACTCCAGGTGCAGAAACAGCTGTGCCCGACTCTGACCTCACAGGCAGGACATTGCGCAGTTCTACCCCTCCTCCCCAAACTCCTCAAGCTGCTAGCTATTATGGATTCCAAAGGTTTGAGGAGGGAGAAGAAGAAAAATCATCAGTATTCAAGTATTTGGGCAAGATCTTTCAATATCCCTTTTTGCAACCCATAATTTACAGAGGGTTTTAGGCATGTTGAAAGCTCTTTGCATGTAAAAGCTCAGGTAATAAAAATTGTGAGAATACCTGAAGCTGTAGCTTTAATTTTTCAGGGTTCCTTCTCCATTTTGTTTCTGAAAATATTTGGGGTAGGATGCCTTGACATATCTATGCAGACCCAGTGAGCAATTTGGCCGCTGAATTCTGCACTAGCTGAAGTTTCCAAACAGTCTTCAGAGGCAGCCCTACATATAACGAATTGCAGTAATCTAGCCTACAGGTTACCAGAGCATAAACAAAAGAAGTTAGGCTATTCATGTCCAGACAAGGGCACAGCTGGGCCACCAGCCAAAGTTGACGCAAGGAATTCCATGCCACAGAGTCCACCTGAGCCTCAAGTGACAGCAAAGGATCCAGGAGTACCCCCAAGCTACAGACCTGCTCCTTCAGAGGAAGTGTAACTCCATCAAGAGCAGGCAACCTCCCAGCCATTCGGTCCATTACCAAGGCAAGACAACGGTCCAGCACGTCCACTGCCTCACCCTGCAGATGTAAAAAAGGAGAGTTCTGTGCCGTCCGTATATTGCTGACAACGTACTCCAAAACTCTGGATGATCCCACTCAGCCGTTTCACATAGATGTTAAACAGCACAGGGGATAAAACTGAACGCTGAGGAACCCCATGTGGACGGCTCCCTTAAACCCCGGAGAGCCGCCGTGCAGACAGTAGTGCGATAGATGGAACAATTGGTCTGAACTCGGCATTAGGCAGCTTCCTATGTTCCTCTATATCAGACGTATGTAGATATGCTCTCAAACCTTCTGTTGCTTTAAGAAAGGCCCCCACCCCCCAGTTATGTACTTCTCAGGGCAAAGCAGATCGTGGAGTCGGTTTGAGGCCAGTTATGGTTTTCCAGGAAGCTTCCATCTGCTGTGTATTTACACAACAGAAGGGAGTAGGAAAGAACTGGCAGAGAGTGAGGAATTGAGAATGATCTGAAGAAAAGAAGGCGGGGGTGGGAGGCAGAGAAGTAGGAGAGAGGGTAAGGCATCAACCTCCAAAAAGAAGAATCCATGTTCTGGCTTTTAAGCAATCTGAGCCATTTGAACACAGAAGCTGCAGCCTCAAGGGCCAAACGTCCTTCTTGAGAACATTCTGAGGACCACGGTGGCGTGTGAAGCAATGGGTGTACGCTCCCAACTGCTCCAGATTTTTTTTCCAGGAGGCAAATTAAGGTCCTGTTGTTTCACCTTCAAAATCCCTAAATGATAATTGGGGTCGGGGGCCAAGCACACAGCCCAATCACTCTCACATCAGTTCTCCCTTTGCACAGCTGGAAGCTACAATCCCATCATGCCAAACCAGCCTTCCCCTACTTGGGGATGTTGGTAGACTAGAACTCACATCATCCCTGAGCACCGGGAATGCTGCATTGGGCTGGATGAGCTCAAGCAAGGTGGGAGGTTGTGCTAAGCTACCTCCTTCGTGGTTTGTTTACCTGAATGCATAAACCTGGAAGAACTGGGCTGAGAGAACGGTACGTTTAGATTACTTGAGGAAGGGCAATTACTCATCAGAAGAGCATCTGCTTCACTTGCAGGTTCAACCTCCAGCATCTCCAAGTATGTCTCAGAATGTCCCACCTGTAGAACCCTGGAGAGCTGCTGCCAGTCAGTGCAGAGAATGCTGAGCTAGATGGACCAATGGTCTGATTCATTTTAAGAGAGCTTCCTATGTTCCTGGCTTATAGCTACGCAGCCACTGAGGCCAGGAAGCCACATGTCTTTTGCCATTTAAGCTGTTAGGAGTGTGTGACTGTGGGGTGAGGCCCTCTCATCTGTGGCACCCAGGATATGGGTGCCTTTGCCCCAGAAGTCTCAACTGGCCTTCTTCCTTTTGAACATTATGACATCAGGCCAAACAGTGGCGTAGCGTGGGTTGTCAGCACCCGGGGCAAGGCAAGTAATTTGCGCCCCCTAACCTGTGGATTTTAGCACTCGAGCCAGGTAGGGGCAGAGAGCTGCAAGTGCAAGCGCCCCCCCCAGATGTTGCACCCGGCCCCCCCTGCACCCCCCACGCTACACCACTGAGGCCAAAACAGTACTTTCTAAAAGGATGCTCTGCGATTAGATTTGGACTTGGCTGCTGATGCAGTATCGCTGCTGCTCACGATTTGGCAGCCTGGAAATCAAACAGCTACTTTTGTCTTGTTGGCATTTCATGGCGGTTCTTGGCTTCCCTGAGGCTCCCGGTCAGGATCCAAGTATCTAAGTGGTGGAATGGACTGCAGAATGCAGATAACTATTAACTGCTGGAGATGCGGCTTCCTGCTGACCAAATATTGCCATTTATTTATTGCATTGCATTTTTATCCCACCTTTCGATGCAAGGAGCTCGAGGTAGCATCCCCTTGTCATCCTCACAGCTACCCTGTGAAGTGGGTTAGGCTGAAAGGCAGCGATTGGCCCAAGGTGCCCCAGGGAATTCATGGATGAGTGAGGATTTGAACTCTGGTCTTCCAGGTCCAACACTCTAACCACTACACAACACTGCTTCTCTCTTTGTTTCGAGAGGAGTCCAGAAAGCTTTTTTTTTTAAAAAAAAAAGCCATACAAAGTAAGTAAACTGTCAGGTTGCTGCCTTGCAAAAGAACTGTAAACACAAATTCACAGAACAAATTATGACATACTATGAACTCTGCTCTTTTTTCCTGAAAAAGCTCTTCTAAATTATTGTGCAAGAAGGAAACCCACATTTTTCTTTAACATCAGATGTATTGGCTGCCTCAAAAAAAAAAAAAAAAAACTTCCGGTGGGGGGAAAACGGGGAAATGATGACACTCCAAAATGCCTACAATTAAAGACAAGGCAAATGAAACATGGAAAATATAACAGCTGGCTGAGCGAAACCGTAAAATTGAGAGATTGAAAACAAAATTTGAAAGGGAAGGGTGCAAAAAGTTTACAAGCATTTATTTTTTTTTTAAAAAAGTGAAAACAACCACCAACATTAAAGTTTCTGAACTTTCGGGAATCTACAGATTTTTGTTTTAATATAAATATTTGTCTTTTTCCAAAAGAAAGAAAAAAGAAAACTTGATTTTTTAAAAAAGAAGCAGCAGTATAAACTGGGACTTAGGTCTTGAAGTTTCTTATAGCTAGGTGTAAAGAAAGGAGGTTGCAAATTCATAAAGGATAGTCAGCTGAGAGCACTTACAATACACAACTGAAGCTGCATGGTAACAGGCAGTATACCTCTAAGAATTAAATGCTGGAGTCAAGCAGTAGGGGCTGCAATCACTCTGTATTCCCTGCTCATGAGTTTCCCATAGGCATCCATTATACACACACATACCAAGAACAAGGTAGAGCTGCTTGCCTTTATTCACATTCTCAAGTTACGATAAACTAGGGTTGCTCATGCCCACAGCTCAGTCACTCCCATGTCATTCCTCCCCTGTCACAAGCAGGAAAGCTCAATCTGCAAGTGCTTGGGATTAAATCTGGGATCTCCTGCATGCAAAGCATGTTCTCCGGGAGCACTAAGCTAAGGCACGAGAACAATACTATACACTTAAGCCATTTCCACTGCAGGGAAACAAGCATTACACAAGGATTTGCAATGCACAAGACTTCAGTCTCTGATAGCCCAGAGGGTTGCAACAGCAATGCAGCATCCCAGCAGGTGGTCAGGAAAACTTGCACCAAAGGACCGCTTCCAAGAAACAATTCCCTGTTTTAAAAGTGGCGCAAGGTAAGCTCTAAAAACGTCCAGGACACTTCCAATTTGACCTTGTAACATCACCTTTCTTAGCCAACTCTTTTCTACCAAAGGAGGAAAAAAAGGAAATCCTTTTCTCAAATTAGTGGGTAGACGGCTTACCCAAATACACATTTGGAAACAGGTTGCAGTGAGAGACCTTGATGCAGTCTACCACCACCACCGATCCATGCATATCTGAAATGTGTTATTTCTAAAGATGGATCAGAGGCTGAACAGTAAGGGCCCCGCAGGATCAGAAGTGTTTGACAAGTAAATGTACTGTTTCCAATAGGGGACAGCCTATTAAGGACACAAGCTGCAAACAAACCTAAATGCACCACTGTCAGCAATTACAGTTAAATAAAACCTCCAGATACAGAAGCAATCTATTTGTATGTACCAGGTAAAAGCAAGAGACGGCCAGTGCCCCACCTATGAGCAACCTGGGGCACCTTGCTGGGCACAGAAGAGTGGGCTGGATGGGTGCAGACAGGTGACTTTAGGCTCTGGACTAGACAGACTCTTTAGATCAGGCTTCACCAACCAGATGCCCTCTGTATAACTCCTATCAGCCCCAAGCCACAAAGCCATGGTCTCTGCGGCTGAAGGAAGCTGTAGTCTAAAGCTCATTGGGGGGGGGGCACCAGGGTGGCCAAGGCTGCCCTATCACCACCCCTGCCTATCAGCTCAGACTCAATAGGCCCAGCCAGTCCCACACTCCCTATCCCAGGGCAAGGTACCCCAGCGTTTATTGCCTCCCAGCATGCAGGTTGCAGATAATCATTCATATTAACAATCAGCAACAGACATCTCCTCCTCCTCCAAAAACTTGCCCATTACCATCTGAGAAGCCTGGTCAGTTGTATGCTGAACGCATCAAGATTCAGGACAAGAAAAGAAAGTTCTTCTTTGTGCAGCGTATAGCTACAATACAGAGCTCTCTCTCGCAGAAGGCAGAGGTGGCCACACACTTGGGACTGCTTTAGAAGACAATTAGGAAAATTCATGGGTGATTAGGTTATCAGTGGCCAGGCAGCAAGGCTTCTGAGTATCAGTTGTTGAAAACTGCAGGAATGTGCACTGCTCTAGTGCTCAGGTCCTGCTTGTGGGAGTTTCCGAGAAGCGTCTTGCTGGCAGCTGTGGAGAGCAGGCTGCTGCATTAGCTGGGCCATGGGCCTGATCCAGCAGCGTTCTTATTATGTTCTTAAGGCAAGTTGGCTCTGCACAGCTCCAGTTTTGCCTCTGAATCCTAGTAGCTGAGATTCACCAGTGAGGAGCATGCTGTTGCACACACAATCCTGCTTGCAACCATCCTGGGGGCATGTGACAAGCCACTGCGAGAAGAGGACCTGATCCAGCAAGGGCTCTTCTTGTTTTCAGTTCTTAAGCAGCAGAAACAGGCTGAAGCCCTTCAAACAGCACATGGCAAAAAATTGCATTTCAGAATGCCTCCGTCCATTAAAACTCCCTGCTGATAGAAACCTAGAATCATGAGCTGCACTGGAACCTTTCACCCTGATGAGCTAATCTTCTATTTGCAGAGCACTGCTTTTCTCTCCCCACCCCCTTAATGCAGTTAAATTTGTATTCCCCCGTGTAGTGTGAGGATACACAGTCTCATGGAATCATACAGAGTTTTAGAGTTGGAAGAAACCCTGAGGATCATCTAGTCCAACCCCCTGCAATGCAGGAATATGCAGTCGTCCCATACAGCGATTGAACCTGCAACCTTGGTGTTATCAGCACCATGCTCTAACCAAGTGAGTTGTCTCGTGGGCTGAGCTATTCTCCCAACCCAGTGTGGTTACAGCGTTGCGTCAAGGACGCAGGTTCAAATCCATTCTAAGCCACGTACCCCAATGGGTAGCCTTGGGCTGTTTTGAAGTCTCTCAGCCTGGGCTGATCTGAGGCTAAGATAGGGATGTGGGAAGGTGGGATATACAAACGCCACAATATTTCGGCTGTGAAGTGTGGGCCTCAACCTTAGGAAGTGCAGTGGTTAGAGTCCTCGGCCAGAGCCTGGGAGACCAGGGTTCAAATCTCCACTCAGCCATGAAGCTTACTGGGTGACCTTTGGCCAGCCACTCACTCTCAGTCTAACCTACCTCACAGGGCTGTTGTGGGAATAATGTGGGGAGAAGCACCTTGAAGGGAAGGTGGAATATAAATGTAAAAACTAACTAAATGAATCCTGGGGCAGGGAATTAGTTCATCCTCCAGTTTGTCCTGAATCTGCTCCCCATTCCTTGGCTGACCCTTCTTCCCATGCCTTCTTGAGTTCTATTGCCAAGAGGAAAGGAGAAACGTGTTCCCAACCCACAAATTCCGCCCCCCCCAGGCATCCTTTAAAAAAATAAAAGGGGAAGCCCTAGGGATTCAAAGCCAATCTGCAAATCCTCTGCATGTGCTTCCCCTACTTAGAAAGAACAAAAGGATGGAAAGTGATCAAAGCGGCCAATCAAACGCCATCTTCCCACCCACCCTTTGTGCAACGGGTACCCTGGGGAGACGGTTCCTTTACCTGTGAGTCTCAGCCAACTTGCTGAGCTTTAAAAATAACACTCGGGAAACAGCAGTGTGGCGGCGGCAGATTGCGAAAACAACACGGTGGCTAGATTGAAGGTGCGGGAGCGCGGGGGGGGGGGAGAGTTGATGCTTTAGGCCTTGGGATAGTCGTGAGAACGGATGACTTCGCTTGGGTGCACTTGGGGAACTAGAGGGGAGCAGAAGACCAGTCACCCCCACCCCCCATCATTCCGCAAGCATCTGCAGGCGTGCAAGCATTCGGGCACACAGCGGGGAGGGGAAGAACTGAGCATCCATCTCGTACGGACCTCCCCACCCACCTCCAAAATTAGGGTGGCACAGAGGTACTTACGAAGCGATTGATCTGCCTGCGAAGCATAGCTGGACTGCCGCAGCGCCTTGGAGAGAGGGGGGCAGTGGGGTGGTAGTGGGGTAGTCCTGGTTTCTTAGAGCCGACTGGCACAAGCACTTAGCCCCTCTGCACGGGTCCCCAAGCCTCGGGGTCAGTGGGGACGCTGCGGCGAGCGGAGAGGCGCCCCCAGCCCCCGCTCGCCGTCCCCCCAGCCCCACGGTCACCGGCGCGCCGCTCTGCCGCTCAGCCGCATCGCTCCTCTTCCAGTCGTGGCACCAACCGCAGCAACAGCCCACGGCGGGGCTCTCCCTCTCTTCCTCCCAGAGAGCAGCCCCAGATATGGGGGCGAGTCCCTAGCTTCGCCAACACTCCTCGGCTCTGTCAGGCTGGCCGGGGCCAAGATCTGGGCAGCATGCCTCGCTTTGGTGATAATAATAATAAAAAGGAGGCTGCAGGGGAACAATAGCCAAAGCAGGCAGGCCGGCTGCCAGGAAGGGGGAAGCTGCGGCGGGAAACCCAGACTGCTGGATGCAACCTCCTCTTCCCCTGCAGCGGAGGCGGAGGCAGCAACAGTCCTCCCCGCCCCCGAGGCCCGAGAGCGGCGGGAGACCGAAAAACCGAGGCGCAGCGCTACGCTCACGACTTCTCCAAGCGCAGAGCGCTCCCCGCGCGCCCGCCTCTCCCAAGCGCACGTGGCACGCTGCCTCGCCGATGCCCGCGGAGACCCAAACCACCAGCCCAGCGGCCCTTCCTGGTTCCCTGCCCCGCCACGGGCTACTTTCTGGCTTTCGCCTGGAGGCTCCACTTCTTCTATTTCTCCTCCCACCCCTCCGCCCCGCTCTGTTTTCGCAGCCGCCCCAGGGGCGGAACCTTCGGCTTCTCTCCACCCATTGGGTCCGGAGAGCAGCTTGGGAGGTGTAGTATATTTGCCCGATGTCCGGGATGGTAGGAGAAGGGAGAGCGAGGCTAGCGAGCGCCGGCCTGTTGCTCGTCCTCGGCCCGCCGCAGTAAGGGGAAGTTGGCTTGGAGGTTGGCTAGGCCTCTCGGGCGCACCCAAAACAGAACATGACGGGCGAGTCACCATTGCGCCCAACTCAGCAGCACGCTGACGGGCCGTAGGCTCGCTAGCATTTCAGACAGGGAACATACCCAGCCCTAGCTAGAGGAGCCTGGGGTCTTCTGATTGCAAAGCAATAGGCGACCGCCTTTCTCTTGCCGCTGCGGCGCAAATTGGTATGGTTTCGCCACCGAACTCACCGAATCAACTTTTAAGAGTTTCTGCACCTTTTCCCGCGAACGTAGTGACTTGTTTTTAACGGGCTTAGGCATGCGCATCAAAAGCACAAATATATTTCCTTGCAAAAAGGATGGCTGTTTGATCTCTGCCTAATGGCACCATCAAAATGAATGCTATTAAAATATACAGTATCCCTTTATTTAATTGTTGCATTTACGTTCTACATTTCCACCAAGGAACCCAAGACAGCATACATACACTGTGTGTTTACTAAATTTGCACACCACTTAATAAGTTTAATCAGTGGCGTAGTGTGGGGGGTGCAGGGGGGGCCGGCCGCACCGGGCGCAACATCTGGGGGGGGGGCGCTCTCACACTCGCAGCTCTCTGCCCCTACCTGGCTCACTCACTCTCTCTCACTGCAGTGCTGGCTGTGCGAATCCGATCCGAGCCGCCGGGTCGCCGCCCACTGTGGAGGGGAGGGTGCCAGGCGTGCGGTGCGGAGCGGAGAGAGAGCGAGGGACTATCTGGGGGAGGGACGGTGCAGCGGGGGGGGGGGCGCAAATTACTTGCCTTGCCCCGGGTCGCCGCCCACTGTGGAGGGGAGGGTGCCAGGCGTGCGGTGCAGTGCGGAGAGAGAGCGAGGGACTATCTGGGGGAGGGACAGTGCAGCGGGGGGGGGGGGCGCAAATTACTTGCCTTGCCCCGGGTGCTGACAACCCACGCTACGCCACTGAGTTTAATGATTCTCTCATGGGGTTTGTTTGTGTGTGTGAGGTTTAAGACCACCCCAGTGGATGTCTTTAAAAATACACATTTCCTTTATTTAACTGTTGCATACCTATTCTGCCTTTCCACCAAGGAACCCTAACGAAACGAAATTACCTAAGTGGTGAACAATATCAGAGTAACATATAAAACAACATACAATTCAGAACTACACCAGGTGGTCATGCTTTGGGGAGAGCTTGAATTTCAGAAGTTGCATGGTCCCTCCAACCTGTGCTGCCACACTGCATTTTAACCACGCAATGCCATCGGGGAGGGAGGCGATCGGGGGGGGGGGGGGAGACAACCATGTCTGAGTGAAGGTTTGAACTTGTGTCTCGCCAACCCTACAATGAGACTTTTCGTTTCGGATGTATTTAAGGATGGGCCTTGCTAAAACTCGCACGTAAACATGCTCAATTTGCAGGGATAAAGAACCACCAACCCACCAGATGTTGCGCTTCCAACTCCCATCATTCTAGTGACCACGCTGGCTGGGACTCATGGGACGCTGAGTCGGAACAAAATCTCAAGGGGCGCAGGCTCCCCAGCCCTGCAGTAAAGGGTCACCCGGAAAGAAACATAGCTCCTGCTGTTCCTCACAGCATAAATTCCTGTAGCACATGTTCCTCATTTCTGTTCCAGGAACCCAGGAAGAGAGAGTGCTTTCTGGTCCTGCTTGCAATCTTCCCATTCAGGCACCTGACTGGCCACTGGGAGAATAGGATGTTGGATCAGATGGCCATTGGTCGGATCCAGCTGTGCTCATGTCCTTAATACCAATCGCTGAGAGAGCACTGTTGCACTCGGTCCTGCTTGTGGGTTTCTCACATCTGATTGGCCACTGTGAGTAACCAAACAAGCCCCTGGGTTGCAAAGAGAACGTCCACAATGTCTAGGCAATGTCATCTTATCTTGAATGAATGTACGTAAATGAAAATATCAAATTCTGTGGAATGTTCCGCAGCATTTGATATTTTCATCTACAAACCCATAAGATGGGTTTATGAAGCAATTCTATATCCTCCCACCACGCTGACGAAGAATTCTACGAAACAGTAGTCAATATCTGGACTCACTGTTCAGTGTTGGACATCATGTTTGCTGAATACACAAAGCTTCACAGCTTATCTTACATCGTACAAAGTCTGGTACCTCGCTTCATTTAAAGATTTTCAGAGACTTTGAGACTAAAGATTTCATTTTGTACTTGTTATGGTTTGAAGGAATTCTATAAAGATTGTTTATTGTGTTTGTACATGGTCATCGTGTTGCCTAGACATTGCTGATGGCCACTGTGAGAATGGGATACTGAACTAGATGGGACACTAGTCTGATCGATCAGGTTCCTTTCATGTTCACGTGTTACAGAAAATGGAGAACACTTCCTCTCCCATAACATTGGAGCTTTAGGTCACCAGCTAGACTGGTGACTGGGAGTGGCCACCGAGACCATACAACACCGGTTCTAAAAGACCTACATTGGCTCCCAGTACGTTTCCAAGCACAATTCAAAGTGTTGGTGCTGACCTTTAAAGTCCTAAATGGCCTCGGTCCAGTATACCTGAAGGAGCGTCTCCACCCCCATCGTTCTGCCCGGACACTGAGGTCCAGCTCCGAGGGCCTTCTGGCAGTTCCCTTCCTGCGAGAAGTGAGGTTGCAGGAAACCAGGCAGAGGGCTTTCTCAGTAGTCACACCTGCCCTGTGGAATGCCCTATTATCAGATGTCAAAAAGATAAACAACTATCTGACTTTTAGAAGACATCTGAAGGCAGCCCTGTTTAGGGAAGTTTTTAATGTTTGATGTTTTATTGCATTTTTTATATTCTGTTGGGAGCCGCCCAGAGTGGCTGGGGAAACCCAGACAGATGGGCAGGGTATAAATAAATGATGATGATGATGATGATGATGTAGCTGGTGGTCAGTAGATTCAATAACAAAATGAACTCCTTCACACAATTAAACTTGTGGAACTCACTGCCACAAGATGGAGCAATGGCCACTTAGGTAACTTTCAAAGAATAATAGAATCAATGATGTGTAGGGTTGGAGGGGTTCCCATAGGCACCCAGCACAGGCCCCTGCCATGCAGGAATCTCAGCTAAAGCATCCATGACAAATGACCATCCAACCTCCGTATAGAACAGGGGTCCCCAAACTAAGGCCTGCGGGCCGGATAAGGCCTGAGGGACTCGTTTATCTGGCCCGTGGCAACCCTCGCCGCCTACTGCTGCCACCCGCTCTTACCGGCGCTGTGCTGCACGGCTGCTCACTTCCGGGTCAGAGGAGCACCGGAAATAGCTTATGCGCAAGCATTATTTGCACATGCACAAGCGTTATTTCCGGTGCACATCCAGGTCGGAGGAGGCCCATGCACATGCGCACAAGCTATTTCCGGTGCTCCTCCAACCCAGAAGTGCGCCAGAAATAGCGTGTGCACACACTTATGGGCACACGCTCCCCCGCCCTCTGGAGACACCGGCCCGAGGCGTGGTAAGTTTGCTGACCCCTGGTATAGAAACTTCCAGGGAAGGAAAGCCCACTGCCTCCAAAGGGAGATAAACAAATTCATGAAGGAGATGACTTCTATCATTGGCTACCACAGTAGCCAAATAGAACCTCCACATTGAGAAACAGTCTCTTGCTGGTGGAAGCAAGAGTTAAAAGGGGGGCAATTGTCACCATGCCCCCCCCCGGGGACTTCATTGTAAACTTATGGTTACCCACTGTTGAGAAGGAAGGTGCTGGGCCAGGTAGATATTTTCTCCTATATTCAATTAAGCGAGCAGTGAGATTTCAGAAATTCTAAGAATGTCACCCTAAGACAAATAACCAGCAAATAAATCCTCTTGGACCTCTTCTGACCAAACTTCAGATTAGGTTGCTTAAAAAAAAACCTTTTTCTCAGTTCAACGGAGGCTGCCTCCACCTAGTGGCCACCAGAGGCAACGGGTGTGATCACTCAGCGTGCTCTGATGACAGAATTAGTAACTAGGCGCTCCACCAGACAACCTGTTTATTGAGCATCCATCCTGATTTGCTTGCACAAAGCTTATGTGGAGGTTAGACTGTGCCCTGTCTTCATCAAGCATTTGCTCTGATTTATTTGTGGGGAGGTTATACAACAATAAGTCATAGTGATTTTTTTCTTGCATATTATACATCTCATTTGTTCATCTCACCTTTTTTTTTATACATTCCCCTGTCATTTTCCTACCTGCAAAAAGCAAAATAAAGAAATACATAGTTTTGTTGTACTAAGGCACCTGAGTCCCTTAATCCACTTTAATTGCACAAACCTAAACTTCAGTGTGCACTGAACTGCAGCTACTCCAGCAAAAGTAACGACCGTTCTAATTTACTAATTTATCTGTTGTCAATGTTTGTTTCTTGCCTTTCCTCCAAGGCACATGCTATTTTATATGCATTGATGTGAACTGGGGAAAAAAAATACTATAATTCATATAGAAATGCAATACATGCCACCCTAGCAAGGAAGACTGTGATCAGATGTCACAGACTTGTTGGACGCAGAGGAATGGTGGGAGAAGCCAGCTGGGGAACCCCCAAGGGAAGAAGGCTCAGAGCCCAGGAAGTGGTGGTGGGACAACGATGAGGGGGCAGAGGGAGAAGACTGGGAGGAGGAGGTGCTGGAAGCTGAGGAGGTAAGAGGATTTGGTGAGCAGGGAGAGTCTGTTGCAGACAGTGGTGTAGCGTGGGTTGTCAGCACCCCGGGGCAAGGCAAGTAATTTGCGCCCCCTAGAGTGAGTGAGCCAGGTAGGGGCAGAGAGCTGCGAGTGCGAGCGCGCCCCCCCAGATGTTGCGCCCGGTGCGGCTGCCCCCCCTGCACCCCCCACGCTACGCCACTGGTTGCAGAGAGAAGTCCAGGATCAGAAACAGGAGAGGAGGGGGGCCAAGAGGACACCAAGTGACCCCCTGCTTGTTCCCCCCCATACTGACCAAGTCTTTTGGTGGGGGGTGAGTGTGCAGGTGGACCAGGGCTGCGTGTGTCCAATGTTACAACTTTGCACCAAGTCCAGAGAATTGGTGCTTAGGTGCTGGGAGCACCGATACCTTAAGGACAAGGGAGAATTATAGCTACCCCATCTCAAAAGGTGAAGCATAGCTAGAAAACCCATAGAGAATATAGAAGTAGCAATTCCAAACAGGAATCCAGGTGGAAGAACCAAAAGGATTAAAGGTCTCCTCTCCATCTCCTATTGAAAAGGAGCTGAGGAGGAGGTTGGGTTAAGTGGGATGAAGAGAGCAATAGGAAACTCTCATTATACACGACCTGGAGGGGGACCCCCTTGGAAAATTCACAGGTGCAAACAAAAGCAGGACTCCAGCACTTTTTTTTCTTTTTAACGCAGTGCACAATTAACCAATGGATGGAATGTTGTGAAGGTCAAAAGTTTAATTGGGTTTTAAACAGAAGTACACAAAATCATCTTATCCTTAAAGGAGATAGAATGCTAATCACTGTGTGAATTGCAGAACTAGCTTCTCCAGACATCTGCTAAAATTCCTGAGGATCTACGATTTCTTGGGTGTTGCTTTTTTAAAACAACAACAACCAGAACAACACTGGAGTAAATTTTTATAGTTCCTAGAGTAGCAGAGCAATGTTCAGGTCTTTAATAAGTAATAAAGGGTAATAAGTTTTTAAACTGGAACCATCAAAGTGATCCAAAATTCTACTGAAACTTTTCAATGCAAAATGAATGGGCAAATTAAGCATCAGATGTTGCTGACAAAACACTGCATGTATAAATAAGTCAGTTCATTGAGACATTATCATACCAAATAGATTTCTACCCCCATTAAAGGTAAAGATAAAGGGACCCCTGACCATTAGGTCGTGACCGACTCTGGGGTTGTGGTGCTCATCTCGCTTTATTGGCCGAGAGAGCCAGCGTACAGCTTCTGGGTCATGTGGCAAACATGACTAAGCCGCTTCTGGCGAACCAGAGCAGCGCACGGAAACGCCGTTTACCTTCCTGCCGGAGTGGTACCTCTTTATCTACTTGCACTTTGACATGCTTTCGAACTGCTAGGTTGGCAGGAGCAGGGACCGAGCAGCGGGAGCTCACCCCGTCGTGGGGATTTGAACTGCCGACCTTCTGATCAGCAAGTCCTAGGCTCTGTGGTTTAACCCACAGCACCACCCGGGTCCCTCCCCCATAAAGGATCAGGGTGTTGATCTACCTTCCCTATAGGGAGTGGGGAGATGATCAAGCAAGGGTGGCAAACCTGTGGTCTTTCAAATTCATCCATCCTTGACCACTGTGAGGGCCTAAGAACTGGGCCTCCATTCACGATATCAGTTCTAGGGTACATATGGGAAGGAAGTGACCTTTCTGAGGTCACAGTCCTGAGCCATGAGAACATAAGAAGAGCCATGCTGGATCAGATCAGTGGTCCATCTAGTCCAGCATCCTGTTCTCACAGTGGCCAACCAGATGTTCTGGTAGGAAGCCTCAAATAGGACCTGAAGGCAACCACACACTCCCCACTTGTGATTCCCAGCCAGAATCACAAACATAAGACCTCTGAAAGCAGAGGAAGAGCATAGCCATCAGGGTGAGCAGCCATTTCAATTAGTAGCCGATTTTAATTAGTTTTTGTACATTTCAACGGCGTGGTTCACACATCACTTTCAACAAACATGGGTTTGGAAAAGCCAAACTGTGGTGTAGCTCCCAGCACCACGGCACAAAGATGGGGGAACAATGTGCCCATAATTTTAGGAGTCTGCACACCCAACATGTTGCATGTTTACCTGCAAACCATAGTTTATCGTTAACTATGCTTTAAATCAAGGGTGCTCAGCATGGAGCCCTCTAGATGTTGTGGGTTGATGGGAGTTGGAGTCCAGCAATATCTGGCACAGCATTGGTTACCCCTGGTTTAATGTGGCATGTAGATGGATTCATTATGTGAGCTTAAAGAGACATTATGTCATCGCACAGAGGAGAATTGAGAAATAAACCATTTGGATTTTCCGTAACAAGCGGACGAAGGAAACATGAAGGTATACTTTAAAAAACACCACATATACAGGTTTTTAAAGCAAGAAATATTGACAGGTTGCATAAATATATTCCAAGAGAGCTGCAAATGTCTATAGTGCTGATTGCAGTAATTTCCAAACACACCCACTTATCGATGAATATATTATTATAGATGTTACCATTTTTCCTGAGTACCAGATCTGTTAGTCTCTCCACCTCTGTGAGATATAAGCACTTCCACAGTCGTTCCCAAGTGGCCACAGGTTGTGAGTTTTCCATAATCACATGCCAGTTTGCTGAGATTCACTGAACTTGCTATTGAAGATTTCATACCACTTGGTATACCAGTTTTGATCCAGTTAAACATGAGACATGGGCTTAAATCCCACTCTTTCCCCTGTATTTTCTGATACCATGAATATTATTTGCCTCCAGAAATTGTGTGCTGCTGGCATTCCTATACAGGAGAATAATATTTGTGACTTACTATTTTCAGCACCTGAAGTGTTTATCGTACAGCAAGGCTGCAAATTATGCGGAAGCTATGTTCCAGGGATTGCGCCTAAAGCCAAAATGGCATATAATCAAAACACATTGGGTGCAATGGTGGGTGGGAGTTTTTCCCAGATGTCCTCTGCGTTTCCTCCACACACTCCTTATTTTATTTTATTTTTATTTTATTTTTTGCCAAACTCATAAAGTTGAATTTACAAGTTACAGTATTCATGTAACTTGGCCAGTGTTAATAATATATACTAAGCTTTGAAGGTTATAACTTGAATTTGGCCTGGAATGGACTGATCCCATCTTCTGTACTAACCACAGTTACTGAACAGTCTTGAATGGCAGCCCCACATACAATGCATTTCAGCTCCCACCCAACAACAGACATCCATGGTGATGGTCACTAGCTATGGTGATTTTTATTTTAAAAGGGATTTGAGAAATCTGAGAAAGAGCAGATGAGAGCCTTCAGTGCCTATCAGCTGTGATGGCTAAATGTTTGGTGATGCAATGCATATAAGATTATATTAGATTCTGCACAGCAAATGTCACCAGGGAAAAGTATGTTAAGTTGTATCCGAATAGGAAGCCCTGGATGACGGGAGAGGTTAGGAGATTATTGAAGGCCAGAAACTCTGCTTTTAGAACTGGGGACCGGGTATTGCATGGTATAGAAAGAGCGAACTTGAAGAGGGGTATCAGGAAAGCAAAAGCGGAGTACAGAGGAAAAATTGAGGACCGTCTGAGAAATCATGATACTAGACAAATGTGGCAGGGAGTCCAACATCTGACTGGTTATAAATCAAGGAATTCATCAGTGGTGGAGAGTACTGCTTCCTTGGTGGGAGAGTTGAATACCTTCTTTGCCCGATTTGAGGTGACACCAACAGTGACTCCAACTGGGATGCCAGAGCTATTGGCGTCACTACCTACAGGAAATGCTGCCCGGGTGGAAGAGGGAGAAATGAGGTGAATATTAAAGGAGGTAAACACGAGGAAGACTATGGGCCTGGATGGGGTGGCTGGCAGGGTGCTAAGAGATTGTTCGGACCAACTGGCAGGAATCTTTACGAAGATTTTTAACCAGTCTCTGGCCCAAGCCACTGTTCCACCCTGCCTGAAATCCACTACCATTATACCCCTGCCAAAAAAATCAAAGATAGACAGTCTGAATGATTTTCGCCCTGTGGCGTTGACACCCATTATAATGAAATGTTTCGAAAAACTGGTGAGGAACCGCATCATATCTTGTCTGCCAGTGGGACTTCACCCTTGCCAGTTTGCGTACAAGGCAAAGAGATCAACGGAGGATGCTGTGGCAATGGCTTTACATGCTGTCCTGACTCATTTGGAGAAGCAAGGAGACTATGCGAGACTGTTATTTGTAGACTTTAGTTCTGCATTTAATACTATTCTTCCACATAGATTGGTGCCCAAATTATTAGACCTGCGACTTCCACTGTGTTTGTACAGGTGGATATTAGATTTTCTATCGAACCGTTCCCAATGGGTCAGGTTGGGTTCCCACATCTCTGCGGATCTCATAATGAATACGGGGACGCCGCAGGGGTGTGTGCTGAGCCCACTTTTATATATGCTCTGTACAGCTGACTGTGCCCCCAAATGCCCCAGTAATAAGATAATTAAGTTTGCAGATGATACAAAGGTGGTTGGTTTAATCACAGCTGGAGAGGGGGAGGAAGGAAGTTGAGCAGTTGGGGGAGTGGTGCAGGAAAAACAATTTACTCCTTAACTTAAAGAAAACAAAAGAGGTTATTGTGGACTTTAGGAAATGTAAATTGAATATTCAGCCACTTATTGTTGAGGGGAAGTGTGCGGAACAGGTCTCAGAGTTTTAATTTCTGGGAATGGAGTTGAGAGATAATCTAACCTGGGGAGAAAACAGCAAAGTCCTGATGAAGAGAGCACAGAAGAGGTTATATTTTCTGAAAATCCTCCGGAAAAACAATCTCTCAAAGGACCTGTTGATGGCATTTTACCATTGTACTGTGGAGAGTGTATTAACTTATGGTCTGGGTGTATGGTTTCGGAGCTGCACGGTCAGGGGAAAAACAATGCTGTCCAGGGTTGTAAAGACTGTGGAGAGAATAATTGGGTGCACTCTTCCCACCTTGGATCAAATCTATGCTTCCAGGTGCCATAAGAAAGCTTCAGAGATAGTGCAGGATAGAGCGCACCCCGGAAATGATCTCTTTCAGCTTCTGCCTTTTGGAAGAAGGTACAGGGTTATAAAGACTACGACTAGCTGCCTGAGAAACAGTTTCTACCCAAATGCAATTTTGGTTTTAAACTCAGTGTAAGAAGAAGAGTTTGGATTTGATATCCTGCTTTATCACTACCCGAAGGAGTCTCAAAGCGGCTAACATTCTCCTTTCCCTTCCTCCTCCACAACAAACACTCTGTGAGGTGAGTGGGGCTGAGAGACTTCAAAGAAGTGTGACTGGCCCAAGGTCACCCAGCAGCTGCATGTGGAGGAGCGGAGACGCGAACCCGGTTCTCCAGATTACAAGTCTACTGCTCTTAACCATTACACCACACTGGCTCTCAAGGAGTCTCTTTGGAAGTATATTGTATTTAAAAATGGGGTATCAGAGTTTTTAGGGGGCTAACCAGGTTGGGATAGCTGGGATAGCAGGCTTGTTGGGTTTTGAATGTCTTATGTAGATTTTCCAATTTCGTTGTTCTGCATGGGACAATGACAATAAAGATTATCGTATTGTAAGCTGCCTTAAATTGAGCCAAATCATTGGTCTGTCCACCACAATCCTGCCCACACTGATTAGCAAAGGATTTCCAAGGTTTCAAGTAAGGAACATCCCTATCTCTCCACCTGGATATCCTGGGGATCGACCCTTGGACATTCTGTGTGCAATGCATAAACTATACCACTGTGCTATATGGCCCTTCCTGTAAGACAGTGATGGCCAAACTTGGCCCTCCAGCTGTTTTGGGATCCATCATCCCTAGCTAACAGGACCAGTGGTCAGGGATGGTGGGAACTGCAGTCCCAAAACAGCTGGAGGGCCAAGTCTGGCCACCACTGCTGTAAGCAATGAGAGAGGACTGGACTCTTGCCTTCAAGCCTTGACTTGTGGGCTTCCTGGAGGCATCTGGTTAGCTTCTGCAAAGCAGGATAGCAGACCAGATGAACCTTTGGGCCAAGCCAGATGGACCTAGATGGATCCAGCAAGACCTTATGGACAGTGGTGGAGCTTCATGCTCCGGCACCGCGGGGCGGAGAGCAGGTGGGGGCAGGGCTGGCGTGCGTCCCGGGGCGGGCCATCTGTGGGGGTGGGGCAGCCAGCGCAGGGGGGCAACCATGATGGCACCCCACCAGGATCGCGCAGCCGGGGGTGATGTGCTCTTCCCCCGCACTCCTCTTCCTCCACCAGTGCTTATGGACTCACCCACTTGGCCACATACCCCACCCTAGTACTGGAATAGATTATGCTGTCAGAATGTTGTTAGGAATGCTGGGGGTGTCACGTGGTTCCATGGTAGGTCAGAACAATATGCAGCCAGCATGGGGAAAGACAATGACTAAAGAAACAATGCACAGCTTTTCCCATACATTCCTATTGTTCTTCATCTTTATAGGGCCACACTTGTGCCAAGGTAGGTTACCCGTGAGGGATGAATGCACACCTACCTACCTTCCTTCCTTCCTTCCTTCCTTCCTTCCTTCCTTTCGTACGTACTTACTTACTTACTTACTTACCTACCTACCTACCTGCCTGCCTACTTACTTATTTACTTACTTTATAAGATTTCTCACCTGCCCTTCACCGTAAGGGCTCAGAGTGGGTTACAACAATGCAATACACAGAACTATTTAATAGCAATTAAAACATTTCAATGACAAGAGGCACCAAAAACTTTCCAAATGGAGCAGTACAGTGTGATTTCAGCAAAATTTCAGGTGTCTCCAACAAGACACCTTAAACTGTCAAAGGCCAGGGTGAATAGGTGTATCTTCAGTATTTGGCAAAAGCTGTACAGAGGGAAATCACCAGCTTAGGGACTGCCACAGAAGATCTCCACTTCCAGGACACCACCATCCCAAACTTCTGAGGTTGATGGAACTACCAAGAGGACCCCTGCTTTGTCAGTCTTAACATCCAAGAGGACCTAAAGGCACAGAGATGGTTTTTGAGGTATTTGGGTCCTAACTTGCTTAGGGCTTCAGTCAGGAATGCGGAGCACCCTAAATTGAGAAGGGAAGCAAGTGACCACTGGTGAGCTATTAAAATATATATAACTGCTGTATTTTAATAGCCCCGCCAGTTCTAAATGGAACCCGAGCCATCACCTCAAAGGAGAGCTTTCTTAGCACGTAAGAGCCTCTTAGGGGCTCTCAATCTAGCCCTACTAACCTATTATTTTTTGACTGAAAAGTAAGGTGTTTTGACTTTCCCCATGCCAAAGGAACTTGGGGTGCGTTGAATGGTGTGGGGATACCTAACATGGCTGTTGCTGAAGCTAGAAGGGTGTGGATGCAATTGGAAAACTTGCTATTTGGGAGTGGGGTGTGCCCAGGGAACCCCACGTAAAGTTGCCGCCTTTATTTTATATTATTTTAGACAAGCACCTACCCCTTCCTTGCAGCCTGCAGGAGGGCCCTTTCCAGACTGCAAACATAGACGCGGATAATGGGATTAGGCAGTACAGTAAATTGATTCAATCATTAAAACAGTGACATGATGAGAGGCGCGCAAAATCGCTGAGTCAGTTTAAAAATGCATTGGCACAGCAGAAAGATAAAAGTGATCAAAGGGGTGGGGGATCTTAAAGACTTCGCCACCCTCCTAAAATGCAGAATGTAGTGTAGTGAAGGGTCTTTTCAGAACTGCAACTGGGGGTGGACAAATCAAGTCAATTTCTCTCTCCCTCCCCATTAAAGTTTTTCATAATACAGGATAAAAGGAACTAATCTAAATAAAAACAGAAATAGAGAAAGAGAAAGAGAAAACACTGCATCCTCTCCCAAAGGTAGCTCTTAACCCTTGATGTGCACAGAAAGTGGTGGACCCTCCCAGCTGCCACCTGGGAGTTTTCTTTTCTTGTCCCAATCTCTCATCCTGGGAGGTCTTCCCTTCCCTGCCTCCAGAGAGCCAGTGTGGTGTAATGGTTAAGAGCGGTAGTCTCGTAATCTGGGGAACCGGGTTCGTGTCTCCGCTCCTCCACATGCAGCTGCTGGGTGACCTTGGGCCAGTCACACTTCTCTGAAGTCTCTCAGCCCCACTCACCTCACAGAGTGTTTGTTGTGGGGGAGGAAGGGAAAGGAGAATGTTAGCCGCTTTGAGACTCCTTAAAGGGAGTGAAAGGCGGGATATCAAATCCAAACTCTTCTTCTTCCACAAATCAAGTCAGTTTTCGAGTTCATCATTTTTCCAGCCTTATATTCAGTTCTCCATATTGCCATGGCAATCTGTGATCTTTCCCCCACCTTTTTAAAATTTTCATGAAAATTCATCAGCATCTTGGTGTGATTTTCTTCTAATACTGACATTTTTCTATGCAGTTTTGACTAACACACATATTTCTCCCCATGCAGTTTTGCTAATATACTGCCATTTTGTACAGTGGAACCTCAGTTGTCAAACGTAATCTGTTCTGCAAGACCATTTGACTTCCAAAATGTTCAACAACTGAGGCAGAATGGGCGGTCAGGAATTTCAATGGAGAAAATGGAGAAAGGCACCTCAGAAGCTGTTTGACTTCTGATGTGTGTTCGAAAATGGAAGCATTCACTTCCGGATTTTCAGCATTTGGATTCTGAATCACTTGGCTTCCGAAAAGCTCAAAAACCGAGTTTCCACTGTACATGGGTTTTTAAAATGCACACTGTCTTCACTTTTGTAAGGAATGTTTGGTTGGAGAATTGCACCATGAAGTTTGGAGGAGCGCAGATTTCAAAAGGATGTCTGTATTTTAGTTTGGGTAAAGGCTGGGGACTCAGCTATACAGCTGCAAATAAAACATTTTAAGTGTTTTGTAAAGTGCATTATACAAATGTGACACTAGGTGGTGATGGTGAAGTTTTGATTTTTCAAAACTTTTTTTTAAAGTGTTTTTAACAGCGTTTTTTATATGTGTCTAGATTCCACCTGTGTTTTGGGTCACATATTGTTACAGGAAGTGTGAATTAGGTAGGTTCGCCTTTAAGTGCGAGCTGAATCAAGTTTCTGCCCCATCTCTAGCTGTGACCCACTAGGGCAGGGCCTCCTGATCTTGTTGAACTCCAGTTCCCAGCAACCCCAGCAGCCAGCATGACCAGTAGTCAAGGAGATGTTATAGTCCAAAGAGAATACTGGTCTAAATTGACCAAATGGTCTGAGTTGGTAGATGGCAGCTTCCTATGTTCAGGTCCCCAGCATCTTCACATAGGCAGTGTTTATCAAATTGGGTCCTTAGCTGTTATTGGACTACAACACCCATCATCCCTAGCTAGCTGGAGCAGTGATCAGAGATGATGGGAGTTGTAGTCCATCAACAGCTAGGAACCCAAGTGTGAAACCCAGGAAAGCTTCTGCTAGTCAACGTAGACAAAGCTGAGCATGATAGACCTATGGCAGGCATAGGCAAACTCGGCCCTCCAGATGTTTTGGGACTACAACTCCCATCATCCCTGGTTAACAGGAGCAGTGGTCAGGGATGATGGGAGTTGTAGTTCCAAAACATCTGGAGGGCCGAGTTTGCCTATGCCTGAACTATGGTCTAACTCTGTATACTACATCTTCCTCTGTTCCTAAATGAGTACATCCCAACAAATTTATTTAGGAAAGATACAAAATGGGTTGAGATTCTTCCTAGATGGCAAGGGTGCCTTGGAGGATGGAACAGGGCAGGGCAGGATACAGGTGATAATTTGAACTAATGCAGTACCTCTCCTTTAAACAACCATTTGGAAGAAGACTCCATGGAAAAGCAGAGACTGAAGCAAGACCTGCTGATTGCCGTGATGTGTGTATTCTTGGTGCTCCTGATTTTGCTCATTGTTGGCTGCACTGTTCTTCACTACAAGCTGATGACAGATGACATGTAAGTTTCACCTATCACAACACACACACCAACTTGTGCATGCACCAGCATGTAGAACTGCTGTTTGAAAGGGGACCAAATCTCAGTCCTTTGCATTCAGAAGGACCCAGGTTCAATCCCCAATATCTACAGAGAAGATTGGGGAAAACATCTGTCTGAAACCAAGGAAAGTGAGGCTTTGGGGGAATGGTTGAGGGAGCTGGGTATGTTTAGCCTGGAGAAGATTGAGCAGTAGTCTGATACCCATCTTGAAATATCTGAAGAGTTGTCACATGGAAGATGCAGCAAGCTTGTTTTCAGGAAGACCCGCATCAATGGAGTTGAAGGGATTCCAACTTAATATTAGGAACTGACAGTAAGAGGTGTTTGACAGCACAATGCACTACCTTGGAAGGTGGTGGCCTCTCCTTCCTTGGAGGTTTTTAAGCAGAGGTTAGATGGCCAACTGTCATGGATGCTTTAGTTGGATGGGTTTCAGGGGGTTGGACTAGATGACCCTCAGGGTCCCTTACAACTCTACAGTTCTACGATTCTATGATTCCATGATTCTTGGTCAGTGGAGTCAATACTGAGATAGATGGTTATATTATGATTATTTGTCACTTTTTGCACTGAAGTGTCTCAAAGTAACTGTGGTCACATACACACTATACATTTAGAACTGACAGCTTCCACCCAAAGAATCATGGGAACTGTAGTTCGTTAGGGATGTTGGGAATATTAGCTTTGTGAGGGGTAG